>NW_026558244.1:0-19661 GCF_026930045.1 Uloborus diversus
AAAACAAACAAACAAACAAAAAAAAAAAACCTCTATATATACAGTCAACTCCCGCTACAACGCAATTCGACTTACACGAAATGGCTACACGCGAATTTTTCCCGAGTAACGAATTTTAGAGTTAACTCGAATTTTTCGTCCACAACACGAATATTTTTGGATTGAAATATCAGCTTCGTTATTGGCAATAAAATATTGATTTCGTAAATGTTATTACATCCCTTTAAGCATCACTGACAGCAAAAGTTTTCACACCAAACTAATCGACGCATCGCGTTGTTAGTGCACCAAAAAAAAAAAAAAAACCACTCAGCATCTTTCATTTATTCATTTTTTTTTTCATTCTAAATATTGAAGTTGATGAAATTTCTAAAACCTCAGTGGCACCTTTATCTAAAGTTTGTGAAGATGGGAAGAAAAAGAAAGTTTCTGATTAAAAAAAAAGGCTATGATTCTCGATATGCTTGAACAACTACAAAACGTCGACGGTAGCACGACATTAATATGAGTGAATCTTTCATACGTACAATTAAAAGTCAAAACAAAAAGATATCCGTAAAAGTTCAAAACTTAGTTTCAATATTGAAGCTTGCAGAGCAGACTAGCAAAGTAAGTACTATTACGAAAATGGAAGCTGCTCTTGTAGTGTGGATTAAAAAGATTAGAAAGAGGGGCTGTTGCCCCAAATTGAAACATTATAAAAGAAAAGCGAAGCAACCGTATTTAAAAATGCATTGGATAAGAATAATGATCTGATCATGGAGCATAAATCATCATTATCTTCATTTTTTAACTCATACATATTATTACTATCTCTACTGTACAGTACTATTATAGTGCAGCATTTTATTATTACTACATACTGTGCGTGCCGTGTTGTTTTATTTTATGTCTATCCCTGCCATTGATCATTCATTTTGTGCATCTTAAAATATTTCATGTTGAATAAAAGTTTTTTTATTTTTTAAATACAGTAAAAGTTCAGTTCTTTATTTAAGAAACTGTAGTGTATAGTTAAGGAATGTTTTAAAGCACTTTGAGGGGGTTTTGTAAGAGTCTAAAAGAATTTGGTATGCTTCTAATAATATTGTATTCATATATTTTTCCACAACGCTAAATTTCGACTTACGCGAGGAGTCTTGGAACGCATCCCTCGCGTGAGTCCGGCCTCGACTGTACCTTAAAATGAGATGCAAAGAAATAACTAATTGATTGAAAGCAAGGAATCGATTGAATTTTGTGGCGCAAATGAGTCGAGGTGCATAATTCTTGAGATATAGCAAACACGCTCAAAGAGAAAAATTCGATTGCTCCTTCCCGACGGGATGGCAAAAAGTTGATCAGCGTCTGGTATAGAGTACGTATGTGTTTGATTCCTGCATTATGTTTTGAGTAATAGGTACCCCTAAAAATAGTTTATACAGACAAATATTTTCCAATACTGGTCGAATAGGGTTCTCCAGATGGCAGCAACATCCTAACAATTTAGGTACAGTTCTAAAGGGGAGCGAAAGCCTCGAGGAACTTTTTACTCTTTGTATATGTAAGAGAAGAACCACAGGACTTACGAACCTATGAGTTTAACTAGCACGTACTTCGCATGCACTTGGTTGGTATTCGGCGGCATCAGGCTCCGAGCCAGGAACCCTCCGAATCCGAGTCCAACGCCCCATCTACTGGATTACCCGCGGTATAACAGAAACATTACTTCATGAAACGCTTTAAATATCTAACTGCTTAAAATGATTAAATGAATATCCAAGACTGTCCCCAGTAATCTCGATGATACGTTTGGTTCATTTGGTAGAAAAATAATCCCAAAAACAAAGATTTTTGAGTGGGTAATTTCATTTCTTCCGGAAAACAAATTATTGGCTTTGTATAGTGCAGGTAAAGTTTCATCTCAAGTTATTAATTTTTCAATTTTACGAGTACGAGGACTTTTTACGAGTGATCAGGGGCGTAGCTAAGGGGGGGGTTTTGGGGACAAAACCCCCCCCGAAAAGTTAGTCTCAAAAAAAAAAAAAGAGAAAAAGAAGAGAGAAGAGAAAGAAAAAAAAAAAGAAGAAAAGGAAAAAATTCCAAGCGATTATACACACACACACACATATATATATATATATATATATATATATATATATATATATATATATATATATATATATATATATATATATATATATATATATATATAAAAGAAGTAACCCCCCCCCGAAAGTCTGGTCTAGCTACGCCACTGCGAGTGATACTTTTTTCATCCCCTCATCAAGAGGGGATGAAAAAAGTATCACTCGTAAAAAGTCCCTCTTTTTAGGGGAAGGTGGGACTCAGGGTACCTATGAAGTGCATTTCTTCTTTAGTCAGGCTTTGATTTCAATATGCATTAAGACACGGATGTGACCTCAAGGATAGGCAAACATTCAGGAATTATCATTACTATTTGAATTTTTATTTTTAGGATATCTTTAAAAATAATTAGCATGATTAGCAGTCATAACATAAATCAAACTTGAGAGATGGGGTGCCCTTCAAACCAAGAGCGATGGCACCCCCCCCCTCTAATGCTACCGAATACACAACAGAATGAGAACACCCTAAAAGAGAAAACGACCTCTTAAATCGCCTCCTCCTAAAAGTTTAAATTCGTCATGCCGCCCCCTCCCCCATCGTGGAAAAAGCTGGGTCCACCACGGTTCTGGATGGGGTCATTATTGGAAATGGGAATTGAACTGCAATTTTTGGACTCGAATAGGAGGCTAGACTCATAAGGGGATCTCTTTCAAGGAGAATTTTTCGAACTATAAGTCCATAAAATGCAGCTTTGGAAATATTCTGTCGCTTAAGGGGAGCCCCCCTCTGGATCCATGCCTGCTCATAGGGGGGGAGGGGTGGTCATTAATTTTCTGCACTTCTTCAAATTAAGAGGGAAAACCAGTTTAGGAGGCCGAAATTTTAGTGTTTTTCGTGATTTTTTTTTTTAACAGGAAAGAAATAATCAGAATTTCTTTAAACTTGGAGGATATTTTATTCATCTCTTGAAATATACCTTGCCATTTTTTTGAAGTCATTTCCACAAGAATTAGGGGAGTCAGAAGCTGCAGTCCCTGGGTAGCTTCCATCCGAGCTTGTTGCTGGTGTGTCGAAGCCACAATTTTTGTCTGTATTTATTACAATTCTTCTTTCTCGTAAACAACATATTTCTCTAGAATATGAACCTAATTGTGATGAAAAAAGTTGAAAATTGCACGCTTTTAAGGTGTTTGATTACAATGTTATGTTTTCTACCATTTTTTTCACACTTCTTGCGTTAAAAAAAGAAAAAAATAATAATAAAATTATCAAAGAGTTAGGTTCATATAGAGTATAATTGAGTAATGAGTATTCACACAAATTTTCAGAACGATGGGTCCAAAACTCTTTGAGCTAGAATGCATATCAGTTGAAAAAAAAGTGGTTTCCAGAAAAACGCGTTTGGAAAAAAAAAAAAAAGTGAACGTTTTCGAATCTCTACAGACATTTTAAGTGCTCATAGCATCGAAACTAATCAGAATTTTTCACTCAAATTTTGGAAGCACATTTTTGAATAGTTTTACTAACACTTTATGACATTAAAAAAAAGTGGATTTTTGACCGGTCTGAACTGGTTCTTCCCCCCCACCCTTCTTCTTCTTTAGTAATAATAAAGCTGAAAGTCTCTCTGTCTGGATGTCTGGATGTCTGTGACGCGCATAGCGCCTAGACCGTTGGGCCGATTTTCATGAAATTTGGCACAAAGTTAGTTTGTAGCATGGGGGTGTGCACCTCGAGGCGATTTTTCGAAATTTCGATGTGATTCTTTTTTTATTCCAATTTTAAGAAAAAAACTATCATAAATTACGAAATTATCATAACGTGGAACCGTAACATGGGCACAAGCTAATTGGCGAGATACGAAATTATCATAACGTGGAACTGTAACGTCGGTACAAGCCGATTGGCGAGAAAATTCACCATACATTATTTGTAAATATACAGGCAAACCAAAAGACCTTTAATTTTTCTATTACGGGCGAAGCTGTGCGGGTGCCACTAGTTACTAATAAAAAAGCTGAAAGCCTCTCTGTCTAGATCTCTCTTTGTCTGGATGTTCGGATCTTTCTCTGTCTGGATTTCTGTGATGCGCATAGCGCCTAAACCGTTCTACCGATTTTCATGAAATTTGGCACAAAATTAGTTTGTAGTATGGGGGTGTGCACCTCGAAGTGATTTTTCGAAAATTCGATTTTGATCCTTTTCTCTTCCAATTTTAAAACCAATTTTCGTACCGAGCAAATTATCATAACGTGGACGATTAAATTACCAAATTATCATAACGTGGAACCGTAACATGGGCGAGTAAATTGGCGAGAAATTCAACACCCATTATTTGTAAATATGCATGCGAACCAAATGACCTTTTAATTTTTCTACTACGGGCAAAGCCGTATGGGTTCCACTAGTAAAGTATAAATCGACGCAAATCTCATATTCATCCCGGTATAATTTGAAATAAAAAAATATATATATATATTTCTACTGTTCCCCTTGCGAGAAATATTTCTCTCAAATCCATCGACTTCGCATTCCTTTCCCTGCTGCAATAACCCACTCCGCTCAATTTGGCGACGAAGAATTTGGCGGCTTCTCGCTTCACCGCAAGGGTTGCCGCTTTTCCCGATGCCGCTTCATTCCCTGCACTCTGGTGTGTTGACGCCATGTCGCGGCGATGGCGCTCGGCTTAACCGCATCCCATCTCAAGCACCCCCGGGACTAAGTGAACGAAACACCGCACTGGATTAACACTGGGCCTGGACACACCAGGATGTCCGCGGAAAACGACAGTAAGTAGAACCCACTTGGAGAATTTTTCCTACTACTCCGAGGACTATTTCTTTGGATTACTGCCGATCGGATGGAATTCTTGGAATTTAAATTTACGGATGACAGCCTATTTAGAGGCATTCTGTGGTGTTCCATCGCCTCCCCCAAGTGATACCAGGAATGAATGGTATTATAAAGGGGGCGGGTCTGCGGATTTTGGAACAGAAAAGGTTGAAATCATTTTTATTAATTGCCTTATAGTAAAGTTGTTTCCTTGGCAAATCAGAATGAATTATCAAAACGATTCGTTTGTATCACGGTATTCTTTTTTAAATGAATGATCTTCCATAGGGGACTTGTCTGAGAACTATGGAACAAAAAAGGTTCGAATCATAATTATTAACTGCCTTGTTTTAATGTTTGTTTGGCAAATTAGAATGAATGACGTAAACGATTCATTTATATCACGGTACTTTTTTATTTTAATTGAAAACGAATGATATTCTACAGGGGGCGGGTCTGAGAACTCTGGAATAAAACGGTTAAGTTATAGATTCTAATTGCCTTTTTACATTTTTTCTTTGGTAAATGAGTGATCACAAAGATTCTTGTATTCTTTTATGACATGATTTTTTAAAATTAAAATGTATGTAAAGATATTGAAATTCAACTTTGTAAATGTGTGTCAATGGAACTTGACTCTTGCTTTTCCGTTATTTGTTGACAAAGTATAAATATGTTTCATATGTGACATATGACAGGTACTTATTGCGATTTCCACTTAAAAATATTTTGCTTCGCAAAATTTACTACATTTGTTTTGAGGTAGAGTTGCCCACAAACGAATGCAAGGGGGGGGGGGATCACGGAGCCGATTGTACCGATGAAATTTTGAAGGGGTTTTAAGAGGGTTTTTGCATTGGACGTTTCTCGTTTTGGAGGGGGGGGGGCGGGCAGTAGCGCCATCATCCTGGGAGGATGATCATCCCCATCAGGAGGGGGGGGGGCTGTCTCATCCACCGCGATCTTTTTAAAAAATTGATACAATTTTGATTAATTAATACAAATATTATCTTGCGGACTGGAGTTTTTAAAACTTCAAATTTAAATTGTGTCGTAATCGTAAAAACTTGGTACATTTTATTCTAGATTAGTGCTTAAGTTGCTTCCAACCAAGGCTTAATCTTTTCTAATTAAAGAAGTGCTGGAATCTTATCCTCTTCAGAACGTATTTCAACACTTCAATAACCTAAATCGAGTACAATGCGCAAAAAATTTACATACAATTAAAAAAAGGGGGCAGAAGTTGAGTTTCTATAAAAAAAATGTACGCTAGCCGTAATTAAACCCTAGCTCCAAAACTGTAAATAAATCCAAAATCTCTAGTAGTATTTAGATTTAAAAAAAAATAGAAAAAACTCATGAAAAAATGTTGGCTTATAAAGCGGTAGGTATAGGATAATTAAATTCAACAGCTTCCTAACTATCAATGCAACATGTTGTTTCTCTGAATTAACCTTTTCCCCTAAAAACGTTCGATTCTTTTCTGGCCCGTCGTTTAGGGGGGTGGGGATTCAATTGCACCCCCTGACCTTATGAAATTAATGCATTTGCATGTAAATGGGCGTAGTTTTTTTTACATAGTTTACATTTTGAGTATTATACCCTTTGCCCAACCCCCCCTAATGACATGCATGATTCTATAGTTATGAAAACTAAATCAAAGATGTTTTTTCAGTTCAAGATCACGTTTTTGAAATTATTGAATCAAATAATTACGACTTCAATAAAGATTATTATTATCGTTTCTTTTCTTTGTTAACATTAATGTCTCATTAACACGATTGTGACCATGGGCGCCCATATGCAAAATTGCAAGGGGGGGGGGGGCTCAAATATTTACCCTGTGGTTTAACTGGATATTTTCCTGTCTTTACATTTTTGCAAAGAAAAAAGTACTAAAAGCAAGGAAATTCTAATTTCAAAGGGGGAGGGACTCGAGCCCCCTTTGCTCCCCTATATGGGCGCCCTTGATTGTGACTCCAATTTTTCACACGGGGGAGCACATAGACTACATGTGTGTATCTACACTCCAACATACACCATTTTTGCTGATTTCTACGAGTGATTTTGAATTATGAGGAATCTAGGGTAGGTGCGATTTCTGTTTAAGGTCCCCACCTCCCTCAATGGCAAGCCTTATCTTCAGACCTGCTTCATATCATGACAATCATCTTCCAACCGCTTCGGTCCAAAAATTGCGATTTCTTATTTAAAGCATTGTATGTAGAAACCCATCCCGCATCGAGCTATGCGAACGTATTTCTTAAAAAAAAATCCTTTTCAATATTTAACCAGGGTTAGAAAAAGCGCACGTCCCATCTTTTGCATGGGGCAGAAAGAAGTTTTTCCTCTCTACTGTAAAATTAACATATTGTGACTTACGTTCCTCTGACTCTGAGGTACAAATGTTAAGTGGAAAGCGAGCTGATGTGTTGACTTCCTTTTACTTCAATTTAATGTCATTTCCCGATTATTGGCATTTTAAATGTGATTCAATCAATTCACTCTGTAAATATCACCAACAGTGGCCAAATTAGAACTAGATTTATAAATATAAAAAAAATACCCTCCAAATTTGTCGCCAAGTTGGCGACCAAAATACTGGCGATATATCGCCAAGTGTTCACTAAATTATAACACCATTTGAGTTTACATCGAAATTAACAATGATTTCCCTCCGAAAAGAGGCAAAAGACCCCTTTAGAAACACCCGAATGCAACCAATGCTTGTCGACCAAAGTATTTCATATACTCTTCAGACCAAAAGCTTGGCGATATATCGCCAAATGTTTGCCAGGTTATAAAACCACTTGAGTTTGCATTGAAGTTAACTATGATTCCCCCCCCCAAAAGGTGTAAAAGACCCCCTTTGGAACATCCAAATGCAAGCAAAAGGGGAGGTGCACAACTAGACCCCACTAGGAGTCTACGTAGCAAATTTCAACTTTCTAGGACGTACCGTTCTTGAGTTATGCGACATAAATACATATGCACATCCGCACATACGTATATACAGACGTTACGAGAAAACTCGTTGTAATTAACTCGGGAATAGTCAAAATGGATATTTCGCTGGTCTATACGTACTTAGCACTTATCCACGTGTGGTCGAATCGAAAAAAAACCTCAACATTCATTCGGGAGTGAGTAAAATCGAAATTAAGGTCGATTCTTGAGTGAAAATTCTTTCGCGAATACAATACTTCCTTTTTTGTAAAAGGAAGTAAAAAAACATACCGTATTACCCCGTAGTATCTGGCATGCCGGAAAAAAAGCGAAGTTGACCAGCATGCCGGGAAATTCGAATTTTCCGGCATGCCGGATAATTCTGGGTTTGCAAAAAAACAAAAGTAAATTTCCTTGTTCAATTCCAATCAGAAAGCAAACCACTGTAAGGAAAAAAAAAATAAATCCCCAAAGTAACCTTCTTTCAAAAAAAAAAAAAAAAAAAAAAAACTGTATTGTATATAATACGTGCTTGTTATTTCTGGTAGGTCACCATTAATGGATTTAATTATATGCCAATAAAGTAATCAATTCAGAAACAATCATCGTTACTGCTTTCTGTTCATAATATTTTTAAATAAATTATTTTAGGTTCCTTTTAGTGAGGTAAGGTTAATTTTTATTTATTAAATAGCTATGGTAAATTCTTTAGCACTGGTTTAGGAGCAGTAACTTACTGCTTAAATGCTTGCTTAGTTTTAATTTTAATTTTTATAAAATTATTCGTTACTAAAGAATAATTTTCTTGTTAAAATAATAAATAACATTGTTAGTAAATATTTTTACAAAAAAAAAAAAAATGTTTTTTAATATTAATAAGATATGTGGAACTGGAATTGCTCATGTTTTTTGTGAAATTACTGTATTCAATAAAACTATTTGTTGCATGATTCGAAATCTGAGAGCAAAGTGTATCGTTTATTTTATGAAGTGAGGATGAATATTATAAGTAACTGATTTCTAAGTAACAAGTATTTATAACTGTGAAGCACATTTTCACAGGATTATTTAAAATCATTTATCAGAAACCAATAGTTCTCATTTTCAATAAAAATGAAGGAATTTGTTTTTTTTTCTGCTTTGGTTTACTCATGGTATGTTTTTTTTTTTGTAAATCTCAAATGAACATACCATTTAATTGACTCCAGAGATGGTTAAACTGATAACCATCTCTTATCCATACCAACTTCCACATGTACAGTGAAACGTTCGTTTTCTAATTCACGCGATCCACGATTCGTTAAAACGTTTTTTTTTTTTTTTAATTTTAATTTTAATTTTTTTTTGAATGATAGTTATTGTTTATACATATTTAATTTAAGATATTATCCCACAAAAGTACTAAACTTAGTGCTTGTAAGGTTTTTAAACTTACACTTTTTCTTAGCATATAACTTTGAAATATCGACACTAGTTTTTTGCAATTTATGAGGTTTTGTATATATATATTTACTTAGTTTTTGATTATATTGATCATTATCAAAGAACAAAATAGACTATCATGTTCCTGAAACTTATGATAAGCAAATATTTTCCCGACTAAAATCAATTTAATTTAATATTTATGTTGAATATTTGTTGCAATTATTTTTTTTATAGAGAAACGAGCATGTCTAATTAACCTATGAAAAGTAAAAGTTATATTTTCCATCAAATATTTCTCTTTTTAAAAGCATGATTAAAGCACATTTCCTTGATATTTTTGTAAATGTACCCTCTTTCCTTTATCTCCCCCCTCTCCCCTTCATTAACTTCCACTGATATTCAAAACCAGGCACCATTGGCACCCATAACCATTAATTTAGGGTTATGCAATCTTTGTTTATAAATATTTTAGTCGAAAACAGCTACGTAACATTAAATACAAAAATACAGGGTGTTTATGAAATCTTACTATATATATATATATATATATATATATATGTATATATATATAGTTTTTTTATTTTAATCCTTATCTCATTAAGTTTTTTCCTCATTAATATAATATTAGCTAAAGGCATGTAGATGGCACTAACATCGAAAAATCAAAATGGCTTCGGTAAAGAAAAAACCTCCCGGGGGTGCCGCAAGGAGTTTTGAGGATTAGTCCTCCAAATCGTTTGCTTTTAACACGTATTACCAGCTGTAACATAACAACTGACAGCAATGTAAGGACTGCTATGACCTAGCACTCCACTTACCTATAAAAGATAAGTTCAGGTTACACTACTACCTGGCCTAAACAATTCTAAATCTTCTTAGAACTGCGAAAGGTACACGGGTATAAGTATTAACGTTGCGTGAACAAAAAAAAAAAGAAACTTTTTGAGGTATGGGGCCATTTATTAATTATGTAAGGATAATTTTGGCAACTTGTGACCCCCCTCTCCCCATGTAAGGGTACGTAAGATTTTTCAAACCCCTCCCCCTTATTCTTACGTAAGATTCCATTTCGTTTTTCAAAATAATAAAATAACGAATCTTAAATCACTGGAATTGAAATTAAATTCACTACTATTAAAGTAAACCTTTGTGTGTTAAGAAATATTTATTAAATAGTTGGAATTTAGACTGAATGTTTTTTCGACATTTCTTTGTAAATGATGCGATACTAATAAAAAATAAAACATCCCATACATAGTGCGATTCTTTAATTTTATTTTACACTATTCATTCTTTGTAAAACAAATAAATAAAAAAAAACAGCTCATCCTAATACAGTTTCACCTTCCAGGCGCAAATGAAATATAATCCCCGTCAAGCCACTTGACGGCGCGATTTCAAATGTAAAACATCGACTTGGAAAATATTACGTAAGAATGGGCTTGAAACCCCCTCCCCCCCCCCCCCGAAGTAAGGGTATGTAGAGATTTTTCCAACCCCTCCCCCTCACACAGCACATTTTCACAGGATTATTTAAAATCATTTATCAGAAACCAATAGTTCTCATTTTCAATAAAAATGAAGGAATTTGTTTTTTTTTCTGCTTTGGTTTACTCATGGTATGTTTTTTTTTTGTAAATCTCAAATGAACATACCATTTAATTGACTCCAGAGATGGTTAAACTGATAACCATCTCTTATCCATACCAACTTCCACATGTACAGTGAAACGTTCGTTTTCTAATTCACGCGATCCACGATTCGTTAAAACGTTTTTTTTTTTTTTTTAATTTTAATTTTAATTTTTTTTTTGAATGATAGTTATTGTTTATACATATTTAATTTAAGATATTATCCCACAAAAGTACTAAACTTAGTGCTTGTAAGGTTTTTAAACTTTCACTTTTTCTTAGCATATAACTTTGAAATATCGACACTAGTTTTTTGCAATTTATGAGGTTTTGTATATATATATTTACTTAGTTTTTGATTATATTGATCATTATCAAAGAACAAAATAGACTATCATGTTCCTGAAACTTATGATAAGCAAATATTTTCCCGACTAAAATCAATTTAATTTAATATTTATGTTGAATATTTGTTGCAATTATTTTTTTTATAGAGAAACGAGCATGTCTAATTAACCTATGAAAAGTAAAAGTTATATTTTCCATCAAATATTTCTCTTTTTAAAAGCATGATTAAAGCACATTTCCTTGATATTTTTGTAAATGTACCCTCTTTCCTTTATCTCCCCCCTCTCCCCTTCATTAACTTCCACTGATATTCAAAACCAGGCACCATTGGCACCCATAACCATTAATTTAGGGTTATGCAATCTTTGTTTATAAATATTTTAGTCGAAAACAGCTACGTAACATTAAATACAAAAATACAGGGTGTTTATGAAATCTTACTATATATATATATATATATATATATATATATATATATATATATATATATATATATATATATATATATATATATATATATGTATATATATATAGTTTTTTTATTTTAATCCTTATCTCATTAAGTTTTTTCATCATTAATATAATATTAGCTAAAGGCATGTAGATGGCACTAACATCGAAAAACCAAAATGGCTTCGGTAAAGAAAAAACCTCCCGGGGGTGCCGCAAGGAGTTTTGAGGATTAGTCCTCCAAATCGTTTGCTTTTAACACGTATTACCAGCTGTAACATAACAACTGACAGCAATGTAAGGACTGCTATGACCTAGCACTCCACTTACCTATAAAAGATAAGTTCAGGTTACACTACTACCTGGCCTAAACAATTCTAAATCTTCTTAGAACTGCGAAAGGTACACGGGTATAAGTATTAACGTTGCGTGAACAAAAAAAAAAAGAAACTTTTTGAGGTATGGGGCCATTTATTAATTATGTAAGGATAATTTTGGCAACTTGTGACCCCCCTCTCCCCATGTAAGGGTACGTAAGATTTTTCAAACCCCTCCCCCTTATTCTTACGTAAGATTCCATTTCGTTTTTCAAAATAATAAAATAACGAATCTTAAATCACTGGAATTGAAATTAAATTCACTACTATTAAAGTAAACCTTTGTGTGTTAAGAAATATTTATTAAATAGTTGGAATTTAGACTGAATGTTTTTTCGACATTTCTTTGTAAATGATGCGATACTAATAAAAAATAAAACATCCCATACATAGTGCGATTCTTTAATTTTATTTTACACTATTCATTCTTTGTAAAACAAATAAATAAAAAAAAACAGCTCATCCTAATACAGTTTCACCTTCCAGGCGCAAATGAAATATAATCCCCGTCAAGCCACTTGACGGCGCGATTTCAAATGTAAAACATCGACTTGGAAAATATTACGTAAGAATGGGCTTGAAACCCCCTCCCCCCCCCGAAGTAAGGGTATGTAGAGATTTTTCCAACCCCTCCCCCTCGGAACCCTTACGTAATGGTAATTAATGAATGGTCCCTAACAATGAAAAAAAAGTGGTTAAAGTAGTTTTTTTAATGAATTTCCTTATCAGTGCAAGATTTTACAACACCTTGTATTTTGTAAAATGCAAATAAAGGGAGAAAAGTGAGTGAACTCTATTTATTAGAAATAAGTAAAAATTTTAAAGGATTAAAAGAGCAAAAGTGAATTAAAACGCATTATCTTTTTCAGTAGAAGCGATAAAGTATATTCAATTTCTCAGACTATTTTTTAAATCGTCAGTCAGCTTTTTATGCTACAGTTAACTTAAAGATGGAATCGATAATGGACGAAACAGTTCTGCCGTTGTTGTAGGTAGTTGTCTAGATTGTGGTGAGCTGCATTTTTTTCCTAAAGTTGATAAAGTTTTACAATAATTTTACTTCGAAGACTTCTCCTGTATACTATAGAGTTCACTATGCATAGAGCTTGAAACGATGATAAACCTGACACAGTGTTTCTCTACTTGATTTTATTAGCTGTTAATAGTACTTCGTTCAAAGGAAACATTATTTTAAGAAGATTAACTTCGAGTTAAAAGAAGGGTAATTTAAAAAAAAAAAAAATCTGGAAAAAGAAAACCATTAAAAATATTTGTTGCAGTATATTCTCGGGGCGTTCTTAAAATTAATTTAACGAAAAGTTAGAATTCTAGATCCTTTGTTTCATGTCCATTTTGTTCTCTAGAATGTGCAGCAAACGATTAGGATTTTATTATCTCTATCCATTTCTGTTCTGATATTTATTTTGAGTAACGAGTTCAGAGCTTAAATCCGTTTTTCTTTTGAAATTCAAAAACAAACACTTCATAAAAATAGCGATTGCTAAAGCGAACCTTTTGCAAAAGTTTCAATAGCAGGAAAGAACTAGGGAGGGATATGGTATGTTGGTCCACCTTTCAACTTTTCCATTTTTATCTCTTCAAAAAGTTGAAGAGTAGCTTGATTTTGTACACACGAATCATTGAACAATTCCCACCATCTCAGATTTTTTTTAGAGGTGTTCACTGTTCAATTTATTTTGTTTCTTTAAATTAATTTTTAATAGAACTCTGTGAAGCGGACCAACGTCCTCTGAGAGCGCGGTACGTTAATCCATGTAACGAAAACAACTTCCATAACAATTTTAATGATAAGTATCTTGACTAATTTCTATGTTCTTTTGAGTTTAGCATGAAAAAAAAGATCAGCATAACATATTAAAATATTAAATTGACCAACTTCTACTTTTGCACTATTTATGCCAGATTCATCTACTTTTCCAAAGAATCAACACAATTTCGTTGTTGCTAATACTATAATATTTATTTTCTAGTTTTCTTAAAGTTTTCGTTTTTATGGGTCTTCTAAAAGTTGTGGTCCAACGTATTCCACATTCTTGGTCTGAAGAAATGCTGTCATAATTTTTTTCTTTTTGACAAAAAATAAAGAAGTAGCAAATAAATATGAACTAAAAGAACTTACTTTAGGAGAGGAATTAAATTTATTACTCCTTTTTTCATTAAAACCATTAAAAAAAAAAGTTGCAGACTTATGACAATTACTCAGCACTGGAAAAAATAACAAAATTCGTTTCTGAAATAAAATTTGTTCACTATAACTGTACCATGTGATTTTGTTTTGAATTTGTAGAACTAAAAGTCCTATTTTTTCGTTCATAAATTAAGATGAATTAATACTATTAAAATTATCGAGACCCTATCAACGTGCCCCTCGGTCCTACGAGTCCCAACTCCCGCTATTTCAAAAATAACAGTTGCTAAAACGACCTTTCAGAAAAGGTCACGATCGCAAGAACGAACCTTTTCCGAAATTAACAATTGCGAAAACGAAATTTTTGCAAAATCATGAATGCAAGAATAGATCCATTCGAAAAATATTAGCATTTATTTGCATAGTAACAATATGTGAGTTAAGGACAGGGTTGCCAGATTTAAGATCAGTAAATACGGGACACGCTTCTAAGAGTGAAAAGGAAGGGGTGGGGGGGTGGGGGGGGTGGAGGGGAATTTTTGAAACGTTTGTTCATAATTAAATTTGAAAAATTCAATCACAACCAGGCTTCGAAAATATCATGATATTTTTAAAAATATCCGATATTTTGATATATATCGGATATTTTGATATATATCCGATATTTTCAAACTTATGTCATTAAATAGTAACTGCTTCCTCAAATCACTGTTTATTTTCTTATGCTATTATTATAATAATGCATCAATTCTAAAATTAATGTTTCTTTCAATATTTATATTCATATATATACATTTTTTAAAACGAATTTACATACTTTGAATGTCATTGAAATATAAATGATATTTTTCAATCATTTGTAAAACTTGATAATTTAATGTATTGGAAATAAAATATAGCATAACTGATACATTTCTATTAATTGAAATGGAATTATTTAAGCATTAGATGCTTTATTCATTTTCTTCGGTTAACTTCTTTTACGAATTTTATATATTTCAGAAATAAAAAATATGCATTAGTCAGTATAGATCCATAAGACATTTTTTTTTCTGACCATATAAAATTTGTTATATTACATAAAATTTTATGAAAAAAAAAATAATAAAAATAGAGAAAGAATAGTATTATTTTCATTATATTAATGACAAATTAATATGTTATGTAAATAAACTACATTGCTTTTGATTATTTTTAATAATAAAAAAATAATATTAATCCTATTTATACATTTAATATTTATATCGCAAATGTCGTAGTTCGAAAAAATAAATTTCGAAAATATCAAAATATCTTGATATTTTCAAAATAAATATCGGATATATATCGTGATGTATATCATGATATATATCAGCAAACTCTGATCGCAACAAAGCATTAAACTTTACAAAATGTCGCCTATCTATGTATAAAAATCGTTTTCAATGTGATTGACGATGCATGCGTAGAGATATGTTTTTTTTTTTTGAATTATTTATTTATTTAGAAGCTAAACAGCTTCACATATATAGAGGACTGCGTGCCAAGCGGGCTGCCTCGGGACACACACAGGTAGGATTTTCAACACAAGAAAAGGAAATAACACCCAGGGCACCGACGGGATTCGAACCCACACCTCTGGCTTAGAAGACGAAGCTTCTACCACAGAGCCGCGGAGGCCTCACATATATTTTCAACATTATTCAATGAGCAAAGAAGAAGCAACTATTTGACTTCTCATGGTCTGCCGTTGAAACAAAAAACATGCAAACCAAATCAAAACGAAAACAATTTTGGCATTCGCTGCCACATAATTTTCTTATTGCTCATTATTTCTTTTTTTTTTTTACATTGTTTTTTTCCCTTAAAGTGATGTCTCGTTCTGTAAAATATTGTCATCAGCGAGAAAACGGGACTTTTGCCGTCCCGTATGGAAGTTCCCCGGGACGCGGGACACTTTTTCAAAATACGGGACTGTCCCTTGAAATCCGGGACGTCTGGCAACCCTGGTTAAGGAATTAATTTTCATGCAGGGTCCAAGTGATAGCCAGAAACAAAAAACATGCAAACCAAATCAAAACGAAAACAATTTTGGCATTCGCTGCCACATAATTTTCTTATTGCTCATTATTTCTTTTTTTTTGCATTGTTTTTTTCCCTTAAAGTGATGTCTCGTTCAGTAAAATATTGTCATCAGCGAGAAAACGGGACTTTAGCCGTCCCGTATGGAAGTTCCCCGGGACGCGGGACACTTTTTCAAAATACGGGACTGTCCCTTGAAATCCGGGACGTCTGGCAACCCTGGTTAAGGAATTAATTTTCATGCAGGGTCCAAGTGATAGCCAGAAACAAAAAACATGCAAATCAAAACGAAAACAATTTTGGCATTCGCTGCCACATAATTTTCTTATTGCTCATTATTTCTTTTTTTTACATTGTTTTTTTCACTTAAAGTGATGTCTCGTTCTGTAAAATATTGTCATCAGCGAGAAAACGGGACTTATGCCGTCCCGTATGGAAGTTCCCCGGGACGCGGGACACTTTTTCAAAATACGGGATTGTCCCTTGAAATCCGGGACGTCTGGCAACCCTGGTTAAGGAATTAATTTTCATGCAGGGTCCAAGTGATAGCCAGATCTCGGTCTGATGTGTCCTAAATGCCGTTATTTATTTGGAATACAGTCGAGTCCCGACTTACGCGAGGGATGCGTTCCAAGACCCTTCGCGTAAGTTGAAATTTCGCGTTGTGGAAAAGGGTATGTGTAAAAACTTTTATAAACAAACCCATACGATTAAAGACACTTGTAAACACCACCTCAAACTGTTAAAAACAGTTTCTTAACTATACATTACTGTTTCTTAAAGAAAAAATTTAATTTTTATTTATTGTCTTTAAAAAAAAAAAAAAACGTTTTATTTAACATAAACTGCTTTGATGCCCAAAGTCAATGATCAGTGGGAAAGAAAGACGTAAAATAAACAACTAACGGTACGTACATTATGTAGTAAGAAAAATGCACTATAGTTGTCGAAACTTTCTCTTTTTCCTTCTATCTTCAAAGTTTTAAATGAAACAGCACTCTTAGGTGTCATTATATTTCATCACTTTACCATATAGATTGAAAAAAATAAATGGAAAATGAGAAGTAGTTATTTGTATAGGCGATGTTTAGACTAGTACAGTGTGGGAACTTCCGCCCTCAGCGATGCCAAAGGGATAAAGATCCATTTACGAAAAAACCGCAATTCCCTTCGGAAAAATTTCTTGTTGCGGGTGAAGAATTCGCGTTAGGAATAAAATTCTTAACCGGGGGAAAAAATCGCGTTATAGCCAATTCGCGTAAGTCGGATCGCGTTGTAGCGGGAGTCGACTGTATACAAAAAAAAATACCAAAAAGGCAATTCCACGGTGACAGACGTACCAACTGTAGCACAAAATACCGTACAAAAACTTCAAATATATTAGATCTTTGTTTTCATTGCGTAAAGATCACGAACTCTACTTCTATAGAATGCAATTAAATTTCGAAGATTTCTGGATACAATATTTAGATAGTATCATTTGGCGAGCGTATCTCACGAGATATGTCCGTCACTTAGTTAAAAAAAAGAAAAGAAAAAAAAAATAATTTGAATTTTGGCATCTTGAATTCAAATTATGTTTTTCGCTCTCACGAGTGTGTGTATGTACGCGTGTGTGTTTGTGTGTGGGGGGAGGGGGGTATGTGTGTTCGTGTGTAGGGGGTATGTGTGTTTGTGTGTAGGGGGTATGTGTATGTGTGTGTAGGCATATGTGTTTGTGTATGTGTGTGTAGGCATATGTGTTTGTGTCTGTGTGCAGGCATGAATGTGTGATTAGTTGTGTGTATGAGTGTTTGTGTGCGTGGAGGCGGGGTATGTGTATGTGTGTGTAGGCATATGTGTTTGTGTCTGTGTGCAGGCAAGAATGTGTGATTAGTTGTGTGTATGAGTGTTTGTGTGCGTGGAGGCGGGGTATGTGTATGTGTGTGTGTAGGAATATGTGCTTGTGTCTGTGTGCAGGCATGAATGTGTGGGTAGTTGTGTGTATGAATGTTTGTGTGCGTGGAGGCGAGGTATGTGTATGTTTAGGCATATGTGTTTGTGTCTGTGTGCAGGCATGAATGTGTGGGTTGTTGTGTGTTTGTGTGTGTATGTGTTTGTGTGCGTGTGTGTGTAGGATATGGACGCAACCTGGAGACGGTTTTCGCTATAGAAGCAGCATCGTGAGGAATCGGTCGACGGTGGTGCTGCAGAGGGTGCTGGTGGGAAAATAAAATGATAGCACATCAAAAACAGTCAAATAAAAGCAATAAGCAATCATGATTGCTCAAAAATGTTAGGCAATGTAGTAAATTTGGTCAATGTCTATAAAAAATAGGTATCAACAATTAAAAAACAAACATGTAATATTAAAAATAATAAAAATGAGGAATAAAATATTTTATCAAAAGAAAAGGAAACATACAACGAAAATTTCCTTTCAACCTTGAAATATTATGAATTTCATAAGTTCCTTTTGGCATTTTTCCCACATTTTAAGTATATAGCCAAAAAGTTTTCGATTTTGCTGATAGCATTTTCTGTGTTTAATGGAACAAAAACTGAATATATTAGAAGTCATGAAATGTTTTCGAATTGTAAATACGAAAATATCCTTTCCTACATGACTAGGTTTTTTGACCAAAAGCTTTCAATTTTTCTCAGACTAATACTCAGAGACACTGTTAAGAATTTTTGAACTAATAAAGAATTACTTTTTTAGATGAAGTTAAAAAAAAAAGAAAAAAATATGTAATCCTTGCATTCTAATTTTTTGTGGCTAAAACTACCCGAATAAAATAAACCAGAATGATCAGAGGCCTTAAGGGTCAGTTCATATAACATACGATTGTTCCCGAAAAAGCAACTTTTCTAAAACCTTGCTCAATTCCATCGCAATCCAGCCCAGGTTTAAAGCTGTTACCTTTTTCAGACTCCTGACGGGACACGATAACGTAAGAAACGGACAACGTAAAATCGGGGCTCCAATTTTTATCCAGATAACATGGGGAAATATGGAAAAGGAAGGAAAATTGCTAAATCTCTGTTTCTTGAAAGCTTTGTGGAGCGGAAAATCTTATTCATCGAGTTAGGTAATTAAATAGTAAGTTTTGAAAATATGGTAGATAATGGTGTTGAATTACATTGTGTAAAATAAACATTGTTTGCATCTTAGGACGACTCCAACAATCTACTAATTTGAATTGTGTATGTATTATTTGAAATTGTTAAGTTTATTTAAATACAAAGCTTGTACAACTAAATATGTTGGCTCCGTCCCAGTAACATGAAATGTATTTTTATTTCTTGATTGGCACAAGACTTTTCCGTACAAGTATGCATTAATTTTATTTATTTGAAGCTCAAGACTGCTTTCCCATATTTACTTTCAAC